>NC_057950.1:930000-960000 GCF_018555375.3 Anguilla rostrata | reverse complement strand
TGCAGCTGGGCTGATTAACGCGCTGGCGCTGATTAAGCGCTGGGGCTGGTTAGCGCGGGGCTGATTAACGCGCTGGGCTGGTTAGCGCTGGGGCTGATTACGCGCTGGGGCTGATTAACGCGCTGGGGCTGATTAACGCGCTGGGGCTGATTAACGCGCTGGGGCTGATTAACGCGCTGGGGCTGATTAACGCGCTGGCGCTGATTAACGCGCTGGGGCTGATTAACGCGCTGGGGCTGATTAACGCGCTGGCGCTGATTAACGCGCTGGGGCTGATTAACGCGCTGGGGCTGATTAACGCGCTGGCGCTGATTAACGCGCTGGCGCTGATTAACGCGCTGGGGCTGATTAACGCACGGGGCTGATTAACGCGCTGGGCCTGATTAAGGGCCTGCCGTGGGTGAGGCGCTGGGGCTGGTTTATTGGAGCGGGGGCTGCTTTCCGTGTGGCTGTAAAGTGCTGATTTGTGCTGGGTCTCAGGCAGTAAAGAGCTCACGTCCCTGAGGGAGAAGGTTAACGCTGCGCATTGCGGGGAGAATAGAACTGTCCCGGGGTTCAGCTCACCTCTAGTCACTGGAGAAATGAAACCCCCCAATGCGCCAGAGAGGCAGAGGCAGAGATGGATAGATGGGATAGGGGCTGGGGTGGGCCACGCGCTCTCTTACCCCAGAGACTGCAGAAGGAACGGGGCAAGGCTGTAATGGGGTGGGGTGTGGCAGTACTCTTACCCCTGAGGCTGCTGAAGGCTTCTTCCTCTCGGACACCAGCAGGGGGGAGGCGGGCATGTCCCCCTTGGAGCTGGAGGTGCCCAGCTTGCGGCTGCTGTCCCAGTCCTCCTTCTTCTCGCCCTCCACGCTGTTGGCCTGCGCCCGCTTGGTGTAGGACACCGCCGGGGGGATGCTGGGTCCCACTGCAGGGGCACAGGCATCACGCGTTACCCCTCATTCATTCATCCCATCATCCAATCATCCCCTCATTCACTCACCCACTCATACCCTCACCTTCATCCCCTTATCCCCTCATCCCTTTATCCACTCACCAGTCATCACGTTTCCCCTCATCCACTCATCCCCCATACATTAATCCCTTCATCCTCTTATCCACTCACCCACTCATACCCTCATCCCCTCATCCACTCACCTACTCATCAAGCATTACTCCTCATCCTCTCATCGACTCACCCACTCACCCCCTCACACACACCTGCTGCTGCTCTCTCAGTGTCTCAGCAGTAATCTAACACACTGGTGTTTCAGCTCAGTATAAGGATTATCGAGGCCAATATGAACCCAGAAGAATCAGATTGCTAGCTTTCTAAAGGAGGTGAAAACACTTCTTTCAGATTCAGTTGAGAAGTCTAGAGTCCACACAAATTAAATTTAAATTTCTTCAAAACATAAAACAAATGCCACTTTTATTTGCATCTGTCACGCTTTGCTTGTTCTTTGGGGACTGGGCCCGGAATATCTGTCAACTGTAAACAGTATTTTATTTCATATCACTGAAATAACAAAAAGGTGTAACACTGTTTTAATCGCTCGCTACTGACCTGCAGTTCAGTGCATTAAAGTCAGACGCCAGCGTGACTCAGCAGTATCAGAGTTGCCCAGACACAGTGCAGCTGGTACAGTGCAGCTATAATCTCGGCTGCTTACCCTGCGCTTTTATTCTGACACATAAATTCCCAGCGCATGAAGATGCTTTTATTCTGGCACATAAAGATGTGTGCTGGTGTTCAGGTGAGAGCCTGAAAACAGTCAGCCAGTGAGGGGTGCACGCTCAGCACAAACAGGAGGAAGTTGGGGAGGAAGTGTTGGGAATGGAGGGAGCTGCTGCCGTGTGTTGATTGGCTGAGTGTCAGTCTCACCGTGGTCGCTGAATCGCCGCTGCTTCTGATTGGCTGAAATGCTTCGCTGGACCTTGGAGTGGGCGGGGGACTGCGTGGAGCTGTTGTTGAGGTCGCTGCTGGGTCGTGACCTCTGACACAGGTTGCTGCTGGACAGGGACTCGCTCCCTTCAAACTGGGGGTCCCAAAGGGGACAAAAAACAAAACAAAACAAAGCAAGCGTGAGTAACTCTGAGGGCCTTCTGTTTGTGAAACCACACAATGATCTTTCACAGCCAGCGCTGTGCTTCTGCAGTGTGGCTCCACAGCGCTGCTCCCTGCCCTGTGTGTCCAGCAGGGCTCGATTCATATCAGATCTGTCAGAACAGGCCAGACTTTCACCTAATCTTTCTACAGATTTTAGAAATCTTTCTTTCTAAAATATTTAAATATATTAAAAATAAGTACAGCAAAGTACATTTAAAAATATTCCTAGCAAGTCCACATCAAACCATATGTTTAACAGATTATAGGAGTGCTTCCAGCACAAGCAGTCAGTCTAGCAGATCTTTAACTAGTTTATATCTGACCTGCTGACAGGGAGGCTGTGCAGCTGTCAGCAGACCCTCAAAAGAGTAACATCATCCTGTCTTTGATCTGGACAGGCCCTAAGAGTGTTTGCTTGCTTACGCGCTGTGGGTACAGGCGACTGAGACACGGCGGAGGGGGGGGTGTGACCTATAACCCCCTCCCCCCCACCCCGATTGGGACGCGCCGCAGGAACTTACGTCAGGAGGCTTCCTGCCGAGCAGAAGATAAGTGGCCATGACCTCATCGAACTTCTGCCCCACTACCGACTCCGTGATCTCGTCTTTGGGGAATCCCATCGTGACCATCAGTTCTGAGCGGGGGGGGACAGAACAGAACGGAACAAGATAACGGCGTTAATTAGAGAAAAAAAAAGTGTGTTACTGACGAGGCTGTGACTGAGGGGACGCGGCGGGAGGGTAGAACGCACACGACTGCAGAGAGCCGCGGACGCCTGTGGAGCCCGGTGACCGTGGAGCACAGGGCCGGCGGTAAATACCAGCCGCTAATTTAGCTCCAGAGTTCATACGAGGCCAGAGGGGATCAAATGTTCCTCCATCAGCCTTGATTTAATACTGAACACTGCACTGTGCGGTGGGTCCGGGGAGAAGTGCCGGACGATGCGCAGGACTTGGCATCCTGGAAAACCCTCACAACCCACATTTAAGATTGCACAGAAATTTACTCGACACCAACTCCAATACCATTGGGAAAAGGTCCAGCTTTGCTCCTGACCCCAATCAGACAGACCTTCTCCAATTTTAAGCTATTTTGGAATCACATTTGTAGGCCCATCCTAACACTGTGAACATTCTCCATCAACTACAAAGATGGCAGATTAGCATGTTCGCCCAATCAAGTGCTTGCTGCCCTCTGGTACTTAATTTCACTTTGCAGTCGACTGGCTCGGCAGGGCTTATTCCCAACTTTTCACAAGTGAAACCTCAAAATAAAAAACCTTTTCTGGGTTAACAAACTATTACAGGACAATTCGTTCATAGGACATTTGTCAGAAGTGTTTCAGTGGTGATTGCGGGTACGTCAGGGTCGTATCGCGGGGAGGAATCTGACCTATTCTCTTGTTGTCGCTGAAATCGGGCTCAGGTTCGATGTACGGCTTCAGCTCCTCCTCCTCGTGGCCCACGTTCATCCATCGATCTTTCATGATTTGCTGGAAGGAGATTTATTTATAGAATGAATGTGTAATCTACTGGATGCCAGCTCTTTCTGGAGCTGAGTGCAGCTTCTGAGCAGTTCTGGGTGGGGGGGGGGAGGGTGCAGAAGTACTGAAAACAGACATCAAATATGAAACGAAATACAAACGGTCACGATGAACGGCAGTTAAAACACTGCTAGAACAAAAGCGGCAAGAACAGAACAGAGCTCCAGCGCTTTTCACATTTGCTTTATAAAACGCAGACCGAATTCCCTGAATTTAGTTAAATAGCCTTTTTTCACTTCTCCAGCGAAATAACACAATCAGCCTGATACATGCTGCATTCAGAATCCTAAAAGCTGCAGTAGGAACTTGGCACTGACCAGGGGAGTAAAATTATTGACTGACTCCACTGTGGCCCAAAGCCTCTGAGAAATACAGCTTCGTTTCGGGATGGCTGTTTCAGCAGAGGCCACAGAAAACTGCAGTATTAATCTAACTCCCCCAGGCAAAAGGGCCCTTTCCTGTACTTACAGAAAGTGAGAAGCTAACGCTCACTGGCGGTAACTTCATCCATACAGCCTTGTGTCAGCTGTGGAAAACTGGACAACAGACCCTTACCTGTGTGCACCACCCACAATTCTAGCACAATTCCACTCATTGTTCTGTGCTGAAACCTATTACTGGTTCACATTATTGTGAATATTTTTCTAATGTTAAATATTATTTTGAATATTAATTTAATGTATTTGACATACGTACAGATAAATACAGCCGTCTGAATGTCATTAACGAGGGCAGATGTGCGTGTTTCTGGGTTAAACGCCTCGCTCAGTTCTCGTTTCTGGGGCAAAGGGTGAACGTGCGTGAGCAGACTTGCCTCCAAGCTTCCTCGTTTGACGGGGTTGAGCACTAAGAGCTTCTTCAGCAGGTTCTCACAGTCGGTGGACATGTAGAAGGGGATCCGGTACTTCCCCCTTAGAACCCTCTCCCTCAGCTCCTAAACAGGCACAGACAGAGGGGTTGGGTGTTCCGTCCCAAACATACTGCAGGCACTTTGCTGAGAATCTATTTCCACTCATAGAAAGCTAAATGTCAGCATGTACATGGTGATCACACACAGAACACTTTTACAGATGCAGTAGCCTCAATGGACAGGCTCATGAACAGCTAGTAGCCAGACCAGGTAGCTTATACCTTACACAGCACTATGAGTCTCACCTGGTTGCTCATAACCCTGTAGTACCATAAACTCTACACTGATACCATTTAAATCTGCCAACTTCAGGCAGCGTGTTCTTCTGATAAACCAACAGTTAGTGACTTCTGAGGATTCATGATCTTGCGTAGGTGAGGCTCCGCCTGAACTCGACCCAGCGCTGTTTAAAACTGGCTAGGACCAATCAGATGGCTGACATTTTTAGAATATTGAGCTTCCTGGTGAGGCCCTTCCTGCGATGCAGCGTCAGAGGCAGCCGGCAGTAGCGGTGACCTGTGGACTGAACTCCGCGGCGGCGGCGGCGGCTCCACCCGCGCGCGGGCCTCACCTTCAGGTTCTGCCCGTCGAAGGGGAGCGAGCCGCTGACCAGCGTGTAGAGGATGACCCCCAGGCTCCACACGTCCACCTCGGGCCCGTCGTACTTCTTGCCCTGGAAGAGCTCGGGCGCCGCGTAGGGGGGGCTGCCGCAGAACGTGTCCAGCTTGCTCCCGATCGTGAACTCGTTACTGAAGCCGAAGTCGGCGATCTTGATGTTCATGTCCGCGTCCAGCAGCAGGTTCTCCGCCTGGAGGGGGAGGGGCGAGTGACTGTGTGAGAGGTGCCCAGGGGGGCTGCCGTACTGACACTAACTGACATTAATGACACTGACACTAACTGACATTAACCGACCGCTGAGGTCTCGCAGTGTCAGTATCGCACATTCCAGGCATTTACCTGGGGTGCATGTTAAAATGGTCCAATAACAGAACCTATATAAATCAAAGCTCTTGTGAGGACACAAGGGCTCCTAAAGACAGCTCGGGCGATCTGCAGAGTCATCGTGTCTGAGCTGCAGTTGGAGATGCAGAGTGGGGGGGGGGGTATTGTGTGGGGCGTGCTGTAAACCGCAGCAGGCAGAGATGTGCACTGGACCGGAGCAGGCTGCACTGAGAGCGACCTGCGGTCTCTGAGCCTAAATGACCTCACACTTCACAGTCACAGCTCCGCTGTTTTACTCTCTATGGGCTGGGAAGCTGCACCCCACATGCAGTACGCTCTGGCACAGGAGCGCTTACTGCCGTCTTACCTTCAGGTCCCTGTGCACGATCTGCTTCTGATGGCAGTACTGCACCGCTGAGACGATCTGAAAGACAGCAGTGTGTTAGTGTTAGAGCCACGCAAGCACAAACTACGGGGGGGAGTCACCTGCTGACTCGCAGTATCTACAGACTAGGAGGCTAGGCTAAGCTAGTCTCAGTAGTGCTGTTCTGTGCTGCAGACACTGGGATGCTAGGCTAGGCTAGTCTCAGTAGTGCTGTTCTGTGCTGCAGACACTGGGATGCTAGGCTAAGCTAGTCTCAGTAGTGCTGTTCTGTGCTGCAGACTCTGGGATGCTAGGCTAGGTTAGTCTCAGTAGTGCTGTTCTGTGCTGCAGACACTGGGATGCTAGGCTAGGCTAGTCTCAGTAGTGCTGTTCTGTGCTGCAGACACTGGGATGCTAAGCTAGGCTAGTCTCAGTAGTGCTGTTCTGTGCTGCAGACACTGGGATGCTAAGCTAGGCTAGTCTCAGTAGTGCTGTTCTGTGCTGCAGACTGTGGGATGCTAGGCTAGGCTAGTTTCAGTAGTGCCGTTCTGTGCTGTAGACCCTGGGATGCTAGGCTAACAAAGGTCATTGAAAAGGCTTGTCAACTCAAGGCAAAAGGCTCCATCTCCATCCTCAGGAAAAGGCGTGGGGATGTAACAGGGAGAGGGGTGGAACTAAGGGGGTATTAACTGGTAAAGGAGTGGGGCTATGTGGAGTATTAACTGGAAAAGGGGTGGGGCTATGTGGAGTATTAACTGGGAAAGGAGTGGGGCTATGTGGAGTATTAACTGGGAAAGGGGCGTGGCTATGTGGAGTATTAACAGGGAAAGGGGCGGGGCAAAGGGGCTATTACAGGGAAGGGCAGTAGCATGTGCACGTGCACAGGGGGGCCGTTTCTCATTTTCTTCCCGACACAAATAATTTCTAGATGTGCCCACGATCTTCAGACATGGCACAGATCTGTGTGTAATACTTATTTTAAAACACTTTGACATTCTAGATGGCCTTAAAATGCTGCTGCAGGACCTGAAAACGTACTTCCTTCTGAAATAAATATATTTTTTTAGCTGCACGTTTTGTGAAATGTTACATTAGCAGATTCTCTCAGCGAGAGATGCTCATCTGTTCTATTTTCATTCATGAAACGCAGAGGTGACTAAACACCTGTGTTTGAACAGGTTTTCAGACTCTTGCCACTAGATGGCGTTATACAGCGGATAAGAGCTGTACCTACTGCTGCATGAAAGGCTAATGTGGTACATTAATCACAGGACACTGTAGAGCACAGATAACTGCTCCTGCAGGTAAGACACACTTTACTTGGGAACTTGCATTCTATATGTTCAATAAGTCAAATTAAATAAAGCGTCTAGGGTTTTGGCCAGACAGTTCTTTCAGACCGATACATATGTGTACGTCTACACTGACACTATCGAACAAACATACAGCGACTAACTTCACAGTACAACTTGTGAGAATTTTATATACTAGAGAAATAGGCTCGCTGAATTAATACCCCGAGAAGATGTTCAAATACGTATGGGATCCGTACAGCCACAGTAACATCCCAGACTAGTTGATTTGGCCAAATCCTCAGCAGGGGATTCTGGGAAATCTGTCCTGTGACAATGCACTAGATCCGATCAAATCTGTAGCAAGGGATTATGGGAAATCTCTGCAGCAGCTCTGATTAAATCTGCCGCAGGGGATTGTGGGAAATCAGTGCTCCGTGACAATGCCGCAGGGACACGCTGGCCAAGGGTACAGAATCCTGCGTAAATTCCGCTGCTTTACGAGTAAATATTCCCCCGGTCACACGGCCGTGGCACGAGCACGCCCGCTTGGATGATTTGCGGCCCCTCCGCCGGGGGGGTGTGGGGGGGCTGAGCACGCGCGGGACGTCCCGGGCCTCATGCCGTCGGACGCATTGCAGCCGTTAGCATGCGGAGCACGTTCTGAGTCTGGGGAGCCGCCACGCTCCGGCCCGGGTACGAGTGCCACCGCTGCCCGCGGAGGAACCGACAACGGGCCACACAGAGACCGCCAGCAAGGGCACTGCAGGGGCGGAGCAGAGGGGGAGTGACAGGGAGAGGGGTGGGGCTAGGGGGTATAGCAAGGGAAATGGGTGGGACTAGGGGGGTATATCAAGGGAGAGAGGCGGAGCTTTGGGGGTATAGCGGGGGGCCGGTAGTGGTGTGTGTGCATGTGCATGTGCATGTTTATCATATTTTTTCAGTGCACAAATGTATAGTGTATAGTGTAATGGGTAAGGAACTGGGCTTGTAACCTAAAGTTTGCAAGTTTGATTCCCAGGTAGGACACTGCCATTGTGCCTTGAGCAGGGAACTTAACCTGCACAGCTCCAGTACTCATCCAGCTGTATAAATGGATACTCTGTAATAAGAGCAACTTAACCTGCACAGCTCCAGTACTCATCCAGCTGTATAAATGGATACTCTGTAATAAGAGCATCAGCTGAGTGGCAGCAGTGTAAGGGAATGGCGGCTCACCTGCCGGAACTTGGCTCTGGCCTCCTTCTCTTTCATCCTCCCGTGGGCCACCAGGTAGTCGAACACCTCGCCTGCAAGGAGGGGGCAAACGTCACTTTGAACAAAGAGGGAAAACACACAACCCTGGGAATATTCCACAAACCACCTCATTCACAAAAACGTGTGATGATATGACGAAAGATTTTTTTCTCTAAAAGGTTTTCTCTTTTAGAGTTATCAGAACTCAGGAATACTGACTGGTATCAGGTAAAGAATTGGCCCAGGTCTCGTGGGAGGCTGGCCTTTACCGTTAGGAGAGTGTTTTTTTTTTTGCATGTTTTGTCAAAAATCTAAGTGTTCTAGAACTCCGCTGCTTTCAGTTACCAGCAGTGATTGTGACATCAGCATTGGAATGTTCAGTTCAGAACATTCTAATCACACATTTGTGACCTCACGCCTCAGAGTGTTAAGGTTCAGATGCGTGACCGGGTCAGAATCTGGAGGCATTAGATGCTCTCCTCTTACATGCCAACCCTTGCAAAATCACGCACACCCCCAAACTCGCCAAAAGGAATGCGTCATTTCACTGGTTGGGTTGGCAACTGTTGCCGGGGACACTTCGACAGATGGCAGTCGGCAACGCTGAACATTCTTTTGGCAGGGACGCCCGTTTGAGTGTGTGGAATTCTGGGTTGGGGGCGGAGTGATGCGTGCAGGTGGGAGAGCTTAGCGTGGCCGCTGCCGGTAACCGTGGCGACTTCCGTCATTCCCGCATCACACTCACCTCCGCTGGCATATTCCATTATTAAATAAAGTGTCTTCTCCGTTTCAATCACTTCAAATAATTTAACTGTGGAGAGAAAGAGAAGAGAAACAACTTAGTAAAAATAAATTTATTACATACCAAAAAATAATTGGTTTGCAGAACAAGTCTATTTCAATATATTATAGTTATTTGGATGGTTGGTGGTTCTGGAAGTTTTTGGGGCACCAAATTACTCTCTACTCTCATACTTAAGGGTCTGAGCACAAGTGCTGCAGTGAGGGTCAGTGTGATGTTCATGAAGCGCCTTGTCAGCAGTATGAGGGCTCGTGGCGTGTCCTCTACACATCACTGCAGGTCACGTGTGTTCAGTGTGGAGATGTGAAGATTTATTCCAAAAGTTCCAAACAAGTGCAGCTTCAGTAAGGGGACTGACTAAGGGTGTGAAATTAACACCCGTCACCGGCCAAAATTATGTTTGCAGCTGGTGACATTTTCTACTCTAGCAGCACAGCTTGGCAGGTACCTGACCAGGCTGGGTTATATTGTAGGAGGTAATGTGGCTGGTAAAATGTTGTAAATGGCAGATGATTTTTAGAACGCACTAGCCTCTCAGTTCAGCGGGTGTGAAAGCTAACTTCATGCTGAGTTGGATATGTACTGACGCAGTGGATGCTCTACACCCACAGGACCCTCTTGCGGTCGGGAAGCTGAGAGGATGGAGCAGCACTGGAGCCGGCCGTCTGGTGAGTCTACAGAATCTTTATTTCCAGTAAAGACGCTTCCTTTTAAAGATCCCCTGCGCAGACTCGGCCTGCTTCCTCCTCTTACCTTTTGAGTTCACCAAGATGCTGTCTCACATGAGCTTCAGCTGCTAGGGCTTTAACCCCGATGCAAGAACACAAGTCAGACACGTCTCAGACACGTCAAACACGTCAGACACGCCAGACACGTCTCAGACACGTCAGACACATCAGACACGTCAGACACAGACACGTCAAACACGTCAGACACGCCAGACACGTCAGACACGTCGTCGACACCCGTCAAGACACGAGACCACGTCAGACACAAGACACTCAGACCCACGTCCAGACACATCAGACACGTCTCAGACACATCAGACCTATCGGTTGGTTTTCAGCCCAGTGTTTTTAATCCCCCGCTCAGAATGGACGGCGGGAGAAAGATCACAGTCACGAAGTCACAGCCTCAAAGATCGGGCGAACAACATTTTATTTCCTCAGGTGAAGGGATTTAATTAGGCTGTCCACGAGAGAAACAAAATCGCACTATCAATCACTTCCAGTGCTGAAAGTCAGTGAAATGTAAATCTTTTTACTGTGCTGTTATGACCGCAGTACGGCTGGAAATACAGCAGCATTATAATTACGAGCAGTGGAGTGTGCTGCCAGTTTATACAGCTTCCTGCAGAAGCGTCCTAACAAAAACACCCTTTTTAACGGCGTAGTTAACTACACCCTCGACACAGAACACCTCGGTTCACTGAGCACGTTCCCAACGAATAAAAAAATAGTTTCTCAGTCAGAAAATCTTCTCACAAAACAAGCAAGCTCACAAGCGAACTGCGCTTTGCTGAAATACCTTCACTGTTTGAATGTGGGCATTCTTCACAACATGACCAAAAAAAGGACATGCGGGCTTCTGTTCTCCTCTCACACAGGTGAATTACCGGTGAATTACCGGTGAATTACATGTGAATTACCGGTGAATTACCGGTCTCGGGCTGAAAGGAAAATCATTTCCTTGCTGGTCTTTACAGCGGCAGAACTTCTCATCTTTTCCACCGTGTGAGTGCAGTTCTGCGCTGTCCTAAACGCCCTTTCTGACACCCATCATCAAACGTTTTTTTACACGAAACCGGACAGGAGGTGGCCAGACGTCATTGGGGGCTGATAATAACGGGAACAGGGAACGCACACCCCCCCCCCCCCATCCCTCATTCAACCCATCCACAACATCCAGATTAGGTTGTTTTTTTTTTTTTTTTAATCGAAGATGCCGAACTTGGCCGTTTGCATTTAAATGGACATCAGGACTGGATTTTGTTGATCTGTTCTGCACTGTGGAGTGAGGGCTAGAGAGCTGATTGCCTAACCCTAAATAAATCTCGGCATAGAGGATTATTCAACTGCTTCTGCCCGGGGACCTGTCCTTGCTTTCTTTTAAAAACACTGCATACGTGCCAAACATTTTCCACTGTTGCTTATAAAACTATATAAAAATAAAACGTTTAAATGTTCCTGTGTAAATAAAGTAGATTATTTCATAAAGCACAGAGATTATTTTTCTGTCAGTTGTGGCACATGCAGTATGCTAGCACTGTGTACTAGTCACTGTTTTTATGTATCTGAATAATGTGTGTGTGTGTGTGTGTGTGTGTGTGTGTGTGGATTGATCCCCCAGCTGAATAGAACAGGCTTAGTGGTCTCCCTTATAGTAATCTCAGGGTGTGGACAATCCTGTAAAAACAATCTCAGCAGCAGGAGGAGGAGCTGGAACTGTAACTCAGGAGGAAGTGTATATTGTGAGTGGAGTTGTGATTTTGTCTTACCTATATTGGGATGATTCAAGATCTTCATTATCCTCACTTCCCGAAAGAGCTGTGGTGGAAAAACAGACGATTAGTCACTCCTGACGCTTAAAAAAAATAAAAAGGCATATTAGGTTGATGCATCACAGCGATGTGCTTCTGAAAAAGTTGTCCACACAGCGATTCTAATGTGTGACAACGGATAACTGAATATTTTTGTATATTTTTACACCCACGCAAGCATTATATTAAAAAGCAGTGTTCTTTCTTACTGTACAGAGCACTCTGTGTGCTCTGAACCGGTTCTTACAGTTTGAAATGACACGTAAAAAGAAAAAACGTGAAAATCCCAGATTTAGCCGCAGTAAAGTTAGCGAAACTGTTTCCACGGCGACCGCTTCACAGGCTCAAACCCATGCAGGCCACACCGGGCTGGACGATGACCCCGAGATCTCTGAAAAAAGCCTCCCAGCTCCTGACAAAGTGCTCCTGACAATCTGCATGTCCTGTTATGGCCTGTCGAACATCATGTTTTGTGTTGTCTGAGCGTGGTAACTGAGATTACATTTCTGGGTGTGGTGTCTGAGATGATGTTTCTGAGCATGGTACACTATATGAGCAAAAGTATCTGGATACCCCTTGGCCTGGGGCTGTTTTTCAGGGTTTGGGTTAGGCCCCTTAGCTCCAGTGAAGGCAAATCTTAATGCTGCAGCATACAATCACATTCTAGACAATTCTGTGTTTCTCCAACAGTTTGGGGAAGGCCCTTTCCTGTTTCAGCATGACAATGCCCCTAGGCACACATCAAAGTTCAAAAATAAATGGTTTTGTCGAGAATAGTGTGCAAGAACTTGACTGGCCTGCACAGAGTCCTGACCTAAACCCCATCCAACACCTTTGGGGTCAATTGGAAAGCTAACTGCGAGCCAGACCTAATCGCTCAATCAGTGCCTGACCTCACTAATGCTCTTCTGACTAAATGGAAGCAAATCCCTGCAGCAGTGCTCCAACATCTAGTATAAAGCCTTCCCAGAAGAGTGGAGGTTGTTATAGCAGCAAAGGGTGGACCAACTCCATATGAATGCTCATACTTTTGGATGAGATGTTGGATGTCAGGTGTCCACATACGTTTGACAATGTAGTGTTACTGGGCGTGGTATCTGAGATGACTTTGTGCTGCCAATCCTGCATGCACACTCCTAAATACGCCAGGCATCGCTCAAAAATAGTGAAAACACAGAGGACTCGACTCCCTCGTAAAACAGGATCACTGGCGAACCGCGCGGAGACCAAAGCGCTCTATGGGGCTCCGGTCCCCACGGAAACGGGCTTTAATTCCTGTAACGCGGAGATAAGGAGGGGAATTACACTGAAGAGCGCTCGGCCCAGCAGGGAGATCCCAAACTCCACGGTCTGCCCGCGTGCCTCAGCGTTTAAGAGCCCCGTTTACGGCCCCGCTCGGCTGGGGAGTGGCACCCCTCGCCCCCCGGGACCGAAAGAGGCTGCTGAGAGAAGGGGTGCAGCGCGAGCGCCCCGACTCTGCGCCCCGACCCCGCGGGCCTGCCGGGCCAACGCCTCAGCGCCCCAGTCTCAGCGCTCTTCCCAGCGCTGAGGAACCCGAACACTGCGCAGAGAGGCCCCGCCTCCCTCTCCACCCTGTTACTCACGTCGCCGGCCACTGATGGACCAGGCTTCTGTCACATCGCTTTCGCAACCTCGAGGAAGAAAGAGCAGAACAGAGATTTTGGATGTTCTGCTCATCCTCTGGGGTAAAAGTGTAAAAAGAAAAGAACTGAAACAGCACTGTAACCTCCATGTTACTCCAGGCTCTAAAACGCGATTCAGGCAGCGCTTTGGTTCGGACATTAAGCACAGTAACGTAACCTTCTGTATTAGGATACGAGGAGACGCAGCAGGTGTGTACGGAATTAACTGAATATAAAACCCAAAAGATGGCTAAATTAGAGACAGAGATGCGTAACTAAAAACAGAATCACTCCGTTTACTGACGGCTGTTTAGTAAACCAGTTAACTTGCCATGATGCGGGCAAGGTTCCGGCTAATGTCATTGGCTGGTCCTTAGGGAGAGTTTGCACATTAAATCCCGTCTTCATATTTACCAGTGGCAGCAAAATTATTAAAATATCCAGGTCAGAGAATTTAACTGCAGCTACATCATGCCAACACTGTGTGGTTCAACCTACATTCATGTACAACCTGTAGTAAATTCAACTATGATTCAGTTCAGATAGGCTATGTACTGGGCCTTGTATCCATCTCATTGCCTTCTAATAAGCCGCTCTTCATATGTAATACGAGTTTGACATCGCATGTCCACTTCTCCTCACTGATGCAATTATGGAATTGTTTTCTAACAGAATTGCAAGTATCAAATTGGAATCAAAATGGTTTCCATGTGATGTAACGCAAGGCAACCAGCATCGTACCACAGATTGTACTGTAGAACCTCCAGATAGTCAGCTCTGTGACCTTAGCACTGGTAGCTCAGTCTCCCTTTGAAGCACCAGCATTCTAATTGAACACATCTTGTGAACATTCGTTCAGGGGTCTGATCAGATACAGTACTGAGGATGTTTCACAGCGGCAGAAACAGAAGCTCCTGTAGTTTAGAAAAGGGTCAGGGCGCATCCATCCAAGGATCTGACCCTGTAGTGCGTCTCTAACACAACCTGTGCTAACGTGAGTTAAATAAGGAGCACTCCAACGCTTTCAAGCAGTAGCAGGGACGTGTAGGCTACGCTGACGGACGTTTAGCCACACCGCGCAGTAAGGGCTAAGTACTGAACCACAGCCAACATGATCTGTGCCTGCTTGTGAGTACTGATACATAACCGTGCCGTTTCATGAAAAATTTGTGCTTCACTTTTATTTTTCCAAATGAAGCAGAAGCTCAGCACACGTGGACCTGACTGTGTAATCATTAAGACGGTGCTTTCATGTCCAGTAAAACCCTGCCGAGCGTGTCAGCAGCGAGAGGTGACTCTGAGGCCATCGATCAGGCCAACCGAGTCTTTGATGTCTCAGTTCTGATGCTGCCCTCTATTGGCAGCCAGTGACTCTGCTGTGCTGCTCAGGCTGCTGTGTGTTAAATGCTACCTGTTCTACGTCTTTCCCGCTTTACAGCTTTCTCTGTTAAAATGGCAGGTTTGACACCTGAGAATTTCAGCTTTGTTGAGCGCTCTGTCAGGTTTCGTTTAGAGGAGTCATTAGCATGGGTGAGCTAGCGGCAGCTAACGCAGTGTTAACTCAGCTCATTTACATGCAGGGCTTCCACTGGGTTTCACTATCGCCTCACTACAATACAGAAAAACACGGCAGCGGTGAGAGGAGAGCTTCACAGTATTCATTCAAGCAGGGCTTTTATGAATCAGCAAATATTACCAGCATGGGGTCATGATTAATTAGCAAGAATCAGGGCTGTTACTGCCTGTGTGTGCATGAATATTTCTCTAATGAAAGCTATTAAACTATTAAAACTGATGCGTGTGGGGCTGCTGGGTGGCTCATCCTGTTAAGGCTCTGTTTAAAAAGTGCTGGATGCCATCGGCTGCAGAGCTGAACTGGGCTCTCACCTAACGGCAGGCCAGATAAAACTGAACTGCACGCCTGTCCTTCAGAGCCCTTCCTCCTCATCACACTGAGATGATGGAGCCTCAGAACCGAAGGCTCGGCACTCCAGGGCGAGCGGGACACGGGGCGAGAGGGAAACCAGAGAGACTGTCTGTAACTCGGGGTCGGAAAAGAAACCGTGAACCCGTGAGCTGCCATTAGTGCTGATTCATTCAGCAGACTCCCATAACCCGCCGCTCTCATTGGACACAGTGTGTGTTCAGACAGCTGGAAACTGCCTGAAGCCAGTGGGGTTAAGTGCTTCTTCTCCAGGACAAAATGGCAGCTTCCCGTCTTGGCCGCGAACTTGCCTGCTCCTGGCGTCAGTTTACTTTTCCTTTAGCTCTGTCTCTCTTCACGCACGATCGCAGGGTAATTACCATGATTTACCCATCATCAGGCTCATAGCCGTGAGACTTACCCAGCCCACTTCCTCCTCACAAAATATCACACAATATGCTACATTCATTCTTCAAAGCACGTCGGGCCTTTTGCAGATCTGTTTAGTGAAGACGAAAGCTAAAAATCTACTCGTACTGTCCTGTTGAAGTCTTCCCAGCCCCGCCCCAGCCCCACCCCAGCCCCGCCCTAGCCCCTCCTCAGCCCCACCCCAGCCCTGGCTGGCCACAGCATCTCTGGGATTTTCTGCTTTTTATGAAACCCATTTTGTCCTCGAACATCAGGTTCACACTCTTCTGCCAACCCGCGTCTAAAATAAAATAAAAAAAACAAACCAAAATTCTGCGGATACTGCCGTTTCTAAAACCACAGTGCAAGACCCCAAGACTAGAGAGACACGGAAGCATCTAGAAACGTTTCATACATATTGAAGAGAATGTACACACTCCATAACCCCTTACATAAACCCATACATGATTAATAAGTTATTTCAGCTTTGACAATCTTCCCCTGCGAAGAGGCACATGTGGTTTGCACTGGCTATAAATAGCCATGGCTTTCAGATGCTCTGCTTCCAGTAACTCAGTAAGAGCGCCCCCTGCCTTCCTCTTGTGGGCTGAATGCCCTCTGTACGCCTGGCCGGACAGTGCAGTTACCAGTCTGTACTGCAGGGGTCGCTGTTCCAGTTGGCTTATGGCATCTCCTCCCACAGCACTTGCATCCAGGCCACACACACACACGCAAGCAAGCATGCATGCACGCAGATGCACAAGCAATGTGTACAGTATGTCCGTGCGTATGTGTGTGTGTGTGTGCGCTGTTTTTGTTGGTGGGGGGTGGAGTGATAACTACCAATAAAATTATGATTGTGAAATGGGGTTCAAATACTGCACCAAAAAACCTCTACAATGTGCTGTTTCACTGTCACAAACTGAGCGATTAGCTCAATACAGGAGGGGAAGGAGTTTGCAGGCTCCAGACGCAGCTTTACTAACTTTTACTATGACATAAGTAATCCGTGTCTGGAAAGGGAGATAGTGTCTGAGGTCTTTTTACTGCAGCTTTCTGAGATTCGCTTAAACTCCAATTCACCAATGTTGTGTGAGAGGTCATCGCTGCAGTGGCTTGAATCACAATAAAACCAGAGACCCAGTTACACAAGGTCATGATTAATCAGGAGTGAGTGACCCCTGGTTTATTAGGAGAGCACTTTGCCAGTTCACAGGGAATACGGCAGGCTGATCTCACATCACTGTCGACTTTGTCAGAGTCGCTGCACCGTGAGGTCAGCGTCCTGCCGATGGGGTTATTTACAGTGTGGCTCTGGGACTATGACACAGCAGACAGCAGAATGAAGCTGCGCATCGGTGGTTTCTCAGGATGAACTCTGCTGGGTCGGATCTGTGGACTGATTCTCCAGGAAGAGCGCGGGGCGGGGCTGAGACGTGCTCGCTCACACACCCCCGGCCCTCCTCGGCTGCAGGCTGGCGGCTCGACGGCCAGATCAGGTTAGGAGTGTAAATATTAGCGCAGAGAGGCGGTTAAATCTAGCAAATCTCGGCTTTTCGCGGTTAAAGCCGCCTAAGCAGGATCGGAGCACCTCTGGGAGTGACTGGAATAACGCGGGGCGGGGCGGGGGCAGGGGCAGGGGGCGGGGGCAGGGGCGGGGCGGGCCGATTCCTTGCAGCCGGCTTTTCCGAGCTCTTGTTTTCCCACCGGCGCTTGACTGGGTGTCTGCCCCCCCCCCCCTTTAATGCAGCGTGCACGGACAAGAGGAAACGTAATCCTCATTCCATCCGTAATGAATCGATCTGCCGCGTCTTTCCGCCACCGTCTCGCTGCATTTCCATTTTTCATACGCGCGAATGCAAGGCTTCTGCTCACCGAGCCGACGACGGCAACAACAATAGCCAGGTGGCTAGCCCGCGTACGTGCGCGATCTCCGATAAATAAACTAAATAAATAAAGGAATTACAGGGGAGGGGAGAAAGGATCCGAGGCGCGGGGGGGCCAGGCCTCGCGGCCCTCGTGGCCGCGGATAAAGAACCCGATGGACTGAGAGTATCGGATAACCCCCGAGGGCCGGCGTGGACTCCTCCGGCCGACAGCCGGACGTCTGCTGCATTACAGCATTACAGCGATCATCAGACCGCTGGTTTAGTGCTCTGTGCTCGCCCAGGAGACCAGGCTGCTGGTTTAGTGCTCTGTGCTCTCTGCTCGCCCGGGAGACCAGGCTGCTGGTTTAGTGCTCTGTGCTCGCCCGGGAGACCAGGCTGCTGGTTTAGTGCTCTGTGCTCGCCCGGGAGACCAGGCTGCTGGTTTAGTGCTCTGTGCTCGCCCGGGAGACCAGGCTGCTGGTTTAGTGCTCTGTGCTCGCCCGGGAGACCAGGCTGCTGGTTTAGTGCTCTGTGCTCGCCCGGGAGACCAGGCTGCTGGTTTAGTGCTCTGTGCTCTCTGCTCGCCCGGGAGACCAGACTTCTGGTTTAGTGCTCTGTGCTCGCCCGGGAGACCAGGCTGCTGGTTTAGTGCTCTGTGCTCGCCTGGGAAACCAGGCTGCTGGTTTAGTGCTCTGTGCTCTCTGCTCGCCCGGGAGACCAGGCTGCTGGTGTAGTGCTCTGTGCTCGCCCGGGAGACCAGGCTGCTGGTGTAGTGCTCTGTGCTCGCCCGGGAGACCAGGCTGCTGGTTTAGTGCTCTGTGCTCGCCCGGGAGACCAGGCTGCTGGTGTAGTGCTCTGTGCTCGCCTGGGAGACCAGGCTGCTGGTGTAGTGCTCTGTGCTCGCCCGGGAGACCAGGCTGCTGGTTTAGTGCTCTGTGCTCGCCCGGGAGACCAGGCTGCTGGTTTAGGTGCTGTGCTCGCCCGAGGACCAGGCTGCTGGTTTAGTGCTCTGTGCTCGCCCGGGAGACCAGGCGGGTGGTTTAGTGCTCTGTGCTCGCCCGAGGGACCAGGCTGCTGGTTTAGTGCTCTGTGTTAGTGCTCTGTGCTCGCCCGAGAGACCAGGCTGCTGGTTTAGTGCTCTGTGCTCGCCCGAGGGACCAGGCTGCTGGTTTAGTGCTCTGTGCTCGCCCGGAGACCAGGCTGCTGGTTTAGTGCTCTGTGCTCGCCCGGGAGACCAGGCTGCTGGTGTAGTGCTCTGTGCTCGCCTGGGAAACCAGGCTGCTGGTGTAGTGCTCTGTGCTCGCCCGGGAGACCGCAGAGCAGCGCTTCAGCCGTTCACTAGGGTCCCAGGGTTGCTCAAAGAGAACAGGAAACTCTGGGAAAGTTCTTAGTAGGACGTGTGAGTTTCACATGAGCCTCCGTGAGCGTCGTATGTGGTCTGAGCCACGGCCCATTAAGCACAGTCCCTGGGGACGGCGGGGTCATTCTCACATGCTGCATGACGGTTTTACACAGTCGGCTTCAGGGTGTCTGTTAATTAACCTGTAAATGAAAACCCTCACTGAAACGGTTAAATGAACCGAACAGCAGGGCAACGCCACGTTACTGACACACAGTGTTTCTGTTCAGTTTTATAGCGTTTTAAAATGCAGGTTAACCACTGCAGCCACATAGTGGTGGAATTCTACTGGTGTGAAATTGAGACTAAAGAGTTTGAAATAAACCCTACGGCAGTTATCTAAGCTCATTTTCCACTGTGCCACACGTCTGTACTGTCAAAACAGGGCCCAGAAATAAACACGTTTCAGCGCTAATCCAGCGCTTACATCACTGCATGTCAAAAGGGAACAAAAACAGATATCAGTGACCTGGATACAGAAATCAAAGTCTGTCAAAGTTAATTTCCATTTTTAGCTTCAACACCATTCCAATGATCATCACATTTATCATCAGATACAGTCCAGGGAAGGGCTCCTAGTTTTACTGTACATATATTGCATTATTGAGTAAATGTACACAGGGTTTTTAAAACCAAATTATCACTTTGGTTTTTATATCACACACAGGCTTTTGCAGCATTTCTGCACTTCTCCACTAGGGGCTCCCCAGAGTATGCTGGGCCTTTGTCACTCTCAAAGTGACATCGGAATCCACTATAAGATTTAGAGTCATCAGGGTTAACACAGCAAGGAGAAGAGCATCGGTCACAGCACATAAATACAGGACACAGCCGAGCAGTCGGTCCGAACGCGTGAATAATGCAGCATGCCCTCGGAAAGCTTCCAGTGTGAACCCAACGCTTCGGGGGTGCAGAGAGAAGTACGCCTGACCAGACCAATGCCACTAAGACACGCACACACACACTCACTGCACACACACACACACACACTGCACACACCACACACACACACCACACACACTCAATGCACACACACACACACACACTGCACACACCACACACACACACTGCACACACACACTCACACACACACACACACACACACCACGCACATATACACCACACACCACACACACACCACACACACACACTGCACACACACACACACCGCACACACACACACACACACACTGCACAGACTGCACACACCGCACACACACACACTGCACACACACCACGCACATATACACCACACACCGCACACACACGCACACACTGCACAGACTGCACACACAGCACACACACACCACACGCACACCGCGCACACACACACACACACACACTGCACAGACTGCACACACCGCACACACACACACACCACGCACACACACACACACACACCACGCACACACCGCACACACACATACACACACACACACACACACCGCACACACACATACACACACACAGCACACACACACCACGCACACACCGCACACACACACACACACATACACGCACCACACACAATGTCATGATATGTGATGTCATGCATGTGGAGTGTAAAATTCAGTCCTTAGACATCTGAGTGCAGCCAGAAATCTCAAAGATTAGGGAAAGAAGCTCTGTTCACTCTCTGCATATGAGATCGGACTCCAGCAACTGATTGACTAGCAACATTTTATTCAAGCCCAAGTATATAGTGAATAAATTAAAGAGAAAAGGGGGAAAATATAGGCGATGTAGACAGAGCTACAGCAGACGGTTCAGCTTCATGTTTTCGTCAGCGATCGGTCAAGTAACCAGGCAACAAAATGGCATCACCTCCTTTGAACTTGCCTCCCAGGACCTCTGGGCAGTGTGACGCCTGATTGGCTGACAGATTGACGGACACCAGAAGGGCAGAACAGTGCGGGCGGGCGGGGGGGGGGGCACGTGGGGGGGCAGTCATCCGCGTCTATCTCCCTGGACTCCCACTGCAGAGGAACGTGGTGTGCTCTGAGCTCTGGGGGGGGGGCACTAATGTTTTGCATGCGGTTGACGCAATAAAACAAGCCCGGCCCCCCTGCCTTTCGCTGTCGGTCTGATTTACACTGGCAGCGCTGACTCCAGCCCTTCAGCTCTGGAGCTCCAGAGGTTTCACAGTCTCTCCTAAACTTATCAGCTGATTCAAACGTGGAGAACCGGAGGAGATTACCTCCCGCCCAGACGATGACTCCATCTAAAAGCTCTCTGGAGGCTGAGGATGCACAAAGCCAGCACTGCCTGCTGTCCCCCAGAGCAGAAGATCATCGTCCGGGATACGCGTGCTGAAATGAGAGGTGTGCTCAAGCTTACCCCTCCTGACATGGCCACCATATATACAGCCAGCCAGCCAGATACAGCCATCCAGCCTTCACTGACCTTCAGCTGCACAGGGGTCGAATTCTACAGAAATAACAGATTCCTCATTTCTTGAAGGATCAAAGGCCTGTTGTTTATCACTATAACAAACTGGGTCCTTTTACATGCTGAACCTGCAGAAGACTACAACAAGCTTAATCTGGCTCATCCAGTGAAAATCCAGACCACAAGGACAACGAGAGAGAAAAATGTGCAAATGTTTCACTCTGGAGGGTCTGCATTGCCTATCTTCAAAACGGCTTAATCTAGAAAAGCAATTAGAATTAATTAATACTACAAATGTATTATCTTCCCAGAAAGGGGGGGGGGGGGGCGCACGCTGGCGGGGGGGGGGGGGGGGTGGCGGCTGTGTGCAGTCAACATCCCTCTTACGGAGAGATGATTTATGGCCTACACACAGCACATGTAGTCAAGCAGATAATGACACCTTAAAAAGAATAGATCTTTCCCAATGAAAGGCATCAGTCCATTAGATCTGAAAGATCAATGTAGTCAGAGGGGCTCAGCGTACCCTAACTGCAGCCACGGCTGCTCTGATGCCATTACAGTGAAACTGCAGTTCATTCAAAAACAGCTCCGTCTTCAGGAGCCCCAGTCCCATCATAAACGCAACAAAGGCAGCTGGGATAGCCGCTGTCGTAGGGAAGTGACTGGGTAATAAGCAGGGTGTCAAAGGTGGAACATCCAGGGTCAGAAAGTAAAAGTCCTCCCCAGTGGTTGGCTTCACCTGGATTTGCTAATTAGCACAATTCTTCAGCCAGGAGGCTGAATTCAGAAGAACAGAGCGTAGACACAGCTACGAGAACAACCAAGTACAGCAAACATCTCTCCCTTTAGAAGATCTCTCCCTTTAGAAGATCTCTCCCTTTAGAAGATCTCTCCCTTTAGAAAATCTCTCCCTTTAGAACATCTGTCCCTTTAGAACATCTCTCCTTTTAGAACATCTGTCCCTTTAGAACATCTCTCCCTTTAGAACATCTGTCCCTTTAGAACATCTCTCCCTGTAGGACATCTCTCCCTTTAGAACATCTCTCCTTTTAGAACATCTGTCCCTTTAGAACATCTCTCCCTGTAGGACATCTCTCCTTTTAGAACATCTCTCCCTTTAGAACATCTCTACCTTTACAACATCTCACCCTTTAGAACATCTCTCCCTTTAGAACACCTCTGCCTGTGTTTTAGCCAGCTGTGAATGATCCCAGCAGTAACGGGCCTGAGCACACTCTGGTACTGTATGCGTTTAACGCTGCCATTAACGTGTTACATGACTTGAATAGCACAGAGACTAATGATGATGTGGATTACATGGATAATTAAACAGTCCCTATATACCGTCATTACAGTAATTCAGATTGACTTCAGTATCGCTGCTTGATTCCATGTTAGCTCGTCTTGTAGCCGTACATCAGTGTGCTCTGTCTGCCATTTTAATGGGCCTTGTGATTTCGGGGGTCGCTAATGATCGTGGCCTAGCACCAGTAGGAAACAGTGACTGATCAAAAAAAGAGAATGTGAACAGGATCTGCCCTGCTGTATCAGGGTAGCCAATTCCAGGAAAGTGAACGTTCTTTTGTTCCCATTTTAACTGGGGTTCACCTCAAAGTGAAATAAAATATCTTTAAGGTGGCACCATTCACATTGATGCCATTCAGGCAAAAGACAATTCCTAACTGAACGTGCAGAATTGGTCGTTCCGCCTTAAATTTCCTTCCCCAACAAAAGGGCAATTTTTACAGGTAAAAAGACAGTGGTTTAATTTCTATGACATGGTCTGGGTGATTTGTACCCCTTTAGATATCTGTTCTGTACACATGGACCAACCCAGAGTCACTTCAGCTTCCTGACTGTGGCACAGCCTCACAGTGCAGCTGACTCAATGGTCATGAGTGAACCGCTGCAGGCAGAGGTTGCGAGTTTGATTCCAACATGGGTCCTTGTCGCTTTGCCCTTCAGCATAGTAATTAACCTGAGTGGCCTCAGTAAGTACGCAGCTCTGGAAGTCAACAGTCAGTAAAGTACATCTGCTGTGTAAGCCATTCTGGATGAGGACATCCTCCAACTGTCTAAATGCCCAAATGTAAATGTTCCCGGGGGGTGGGGGTTGTGGAGCTACGCTCGCTGCAGGTGTACACAGGTGTGTGCAGGTGTGCACAGGTGTGTGTCTGAGCAGAGCCAGGCATTCGGCTGCCAGTCCTGCAGTGTGGCACAGCCCCAGCCTGCAGTACCTCTCTCCACATTAACCGCTCCAGCGGTGCACTAAGCTGTAGGAAGAGGCAGCAGCACAACCAATATAAAATTAAAATATTCCAGTTTATATGATGCTCTGTTCCTTATTTACTAGAGCTCTCATTAAAATATGATTCAGAAATTTTCGGTCCTGGGAAAACATTCACCACTCGCGCACACGCACACACACACACACACACACACACACACACGCACGCACATGCACATGGACATTCAGGCACAAATGTTGGTCCCAGAGAGACTGGGTGCATTGCATGCTTAATTTACTGTAGGAAGGGGGAGATACTGCATGGGATTAAAGCCCTGTCTGTCTCTCTCTCTCTCTCACCGCTGCCTCTGTAGGATTAAAGCCCTGTCTGTCTCTCTCTCTCTCACCGCTGCCTCTGTAGACACTCACGGGTGTTCCAGAGGCGTTTGGCGGGGATGCGGCAGGGGAGGGGGAGGCGGAGGGGGCTCTGAATTTTTTGGCTCGCGGCTGTGCAGTCGAGCGTGACGTGGAGCAGATCCAGGCTATTTATAGCACAACATTTCTAAAAACGACAACAACAACATTCCGGCCTGACAGGGACATGTGTTGCACTTCCTGTACCAGAGTCTCAGGTGGTCTGCAGTGTGTCTGCCCCGCCCCCCCCCCCCTCCCATGTCCTCTGCCATCTATACCCCCACCCCATCTGACACTCCAGACTGAATCTACCTCATTGCAGTCACATTTCTCTCTCTCTCTGCCTGTCTCTCTCTCTCTCTCTGTCTGTCTATGTTTCTCTCCATCTGTCTCGCCCTCTGTCTCTTCCTCTTCTCTCTCTCCCCCCTCTCTCTCTCCTCCTCCCCCCGCTCTCTCTCATATATACGTGTTTAAGGGGAGACACTCACAGGACAGCAGTACTCTCAGCAGTATAGTTGGTCAGAGGTCTGGCTGCACTGCTTCTGCAGGCTGTTTGTATTTCACAGGTTTTATATATTAATGCGCCTGAATCAGCAGCAGCCCCACCATTTCCTCGTTAGCATAATTACGAGCTGAACTTAACGAGGAGCGGGTGGAGTAGAAAGGATCAGTGGATTCAAATTACAGCCTCATTACAGCATCACACCGAACGGGAGAGATGGAGTATTGATTTTGGGAAATGAGGATTGAGAAGTGCAAAGGCTGTTTGAGTGGTTTGCAGCACACACAAGTACTGAACAACAAAAATAAGATTTATGCTAATTAATACTGCATGGTTCTGGTGGTTCCGTAGTGGTTTTGGGTCCATTTTACCTGCATGGGTTTGGCACACTCACACACTTAAACAGCAAGGGGGAGGTGAATTATTACTTACTTGTGGTGAGCGATCATGTTCACCTCATGTGTGAGGTAGTGAAGGTGTTGGCAGTGAGCTATGAGGGTTTGTTTAGTTGAGGTCAGATGTGTTTTAGACTGAGGAACGAGGCCTGGAAGACTGTTGTGTCTTTTTGGCTGAAGACTACGGGCTGGTAATTGATACTGAAGGACTTCCTAAAACAGACACCGTACAAAACTGGTGCCATTCAGTAGCCTAAATAATTAATAAAGGGTCAGCTGGAGAAGATTCTTTCAGTCGTTCAACGTGTTTCATTCCATGTTGAGATAAAGATGGAGAGTTAAACACATTCTTGTTTACTGTATCATTGATAAACGTCGGCTTACTAAATTCCTGAAATATCCATTAACGTTCGCTAACTTCAGTTTAGTTTTACCAAAAAAAAAAACACATAGAATGGTTCTGACGAACATTCTCATTACGATTTACATCCTCACACGTGCTCAGCACCCACTGCAGTTAACACAGCCGGGGACAGAGGGAGCCAGATTAAAAGCAGGGGAACAGCCAACATCCAAAAGCATCTCTGCCTGCATGAGGGTTCTTGGGATGGATGCATTAAAATGTCTCATGAAGCAATAGAGAGAGTTATGGACAGAAGAACAGCGTTTTATACCCTCAGGAAAGTCTGATTCCACTCTCTGCCCGAGGATATGGAGTACCAATTATGAGAAATTCTGTCTGAAAAATCCCTGGTTAATGTTTCTAATGACAAAGGGCCACTCTGTAGGAGTGTCTCTCCTAAGTGCGCATCTGCTGTGAGAGAATCCTCTCTCTGGTCCTCATCAGGGTCGCTCTCTGACCCTCTCAAACCCCCCCAGCCGGCCCCCGCCCGGTAGCCATAGAGACGTCCTCGTTTGATCTTCCGGTCGGGATAACGCTCAGCGACCTTTTCTTCCAGGAGCAGCAGTGGGAATGGCCTGGTCCCTGAGGGAGAGCTTCTGGATTAGCGTCCAGCTTCCCAGATTAGCCGTTCTTCTGTGTGGATTCCAGCTACACTCCTCATCCTCATCCTCACCTCTGTGAGCACGCCGCGCTGCTCGATGCTCAGAACCCGGGTGTGTAACCACAGGCTGACAGGTTCAGACCCCCGAGGGAGACATCGCTGATGGACCTTTGCGGAGGTTAACTGGAAGCGCTTCAGTGAACAGCCAGCTGTGTAAATGGATAATATGTCAGGCGATCCGCCCGGCCTGGATAACAGCCTGTCGTGTGCATATAAATCCTCCGCACTGGGCCCGCCACGGCCGCGCTCTTAGCTGCGCTCCTGCTTCGCAACCTTCCTGTGACACCCGCTGATTTAAAGCAGTGGAGAGTACCGGCGTCCCCATAAAGCCGCTGTCTGCCCCGGGCATCGCACGGGCCTCTGGGGCACGTCCCGCGCGAAACCCGGGTAAGGGCAAGGGTCCGAGAGCAGCGGGGAATCGGAATGTTGCGGTGAATCGGAATGTCGCGGAGCGCCCGGCTCCCAGCCGTTCCTGCTCATTAGCGCTCCGGGAGGAATCCGGGAGGAATCCGGGAGCTCGCCCGCGCGCCAGGTGAACGGCCGCAGAACATGCTCCGGCAGATCCAGCACCGCCGCCAGATATTCAGCTCCGCATTCCTAACCCGGAAAACTCCGCCCCCCCCGCCGGAACATTCACTACAGGGGAGAGACGATCGACTGCCGTTTCACTCACGCGTCGCCTCGGTGTTTAAAGTATGTTACAGATTTGTTTTAAAAATCTGTGGTTTATTCTGCACATTAAGTGTCCCGAAAAATACGGAAAAAACCACAGCCTGTGGTTATCTTCACAATTAACTGTTGCGTAACGCATCGATGGATCCAGTGCAGCTGCAGTGCCCTCGTACCAGGACCACGACCTCCTGCTGCCTGTCAATCACAGCGGCTTTCATCAACAACTCTACTGGCCTGCCTACGCAACCCCGACCATCTACCTGCGTAACCCCAAACATCTACCTGCTTCACCCCGACCATCTACCTGCGTAACCCCAAACATCTACCTGCTTAACCCCAAACATCTACCTGCGTAACCCCAAACATCTACCTGCGTAACCCCAAACATCTACCTGCGTAACCCCGACCATCTACCTGCGTAACCCCAAACATCTACCTGCTTAACCCCAAACATCTACCTACGCAACCCCAAAAATCTACCTGCGTAACCCCAAACATCTTCCTGCGCAACCCCAAACATCTACCTGCGTAACCCCAAACATCTACCTGCGTAACCGAAAACATCTACCTGCGCAACCCCAAACATCTACCTGCGTAACCCAAACCATCTACCTGCTTAACCCCAAACATCTACCTGCTTAACCCCAAAAATCTACCTGCGTAACCCCAAACATCTACCTGCTTAACCCCGAACATCTACCTGTGTAACCCTGACCATCAGCACCACTCACTCTTCTGAATGATTTTGGGGACAGGGCCTATAGAGCTCTACTCTGTCAATTCAGCAAAAAATTGCAATGAATTAATAGATTAAGACCTTATAAAACTTTATGACTGTTTTCAGTTCATGACTTGAATTTTAATTAATTTGTTGGACTGCCTGAATGGAAAAGGAATGTTACCTTCAAGCCTGATGCACAGTGTAAGGGCGAAAAGCCGCATTCTTTAAAAGCGCACTGTTTAAAAGCGCACTCTTTAAAAGCGCACTCTTTAAAAGCGTTGGATTATTCCGACGCGCCGCTCTTCTCAAACCCAGATGCGATTTTGGCGGCTTTTTTTTCAGCAAATAAGAGGAACTCCGGAAGGTCCCCTCACAAACCCCCACCCCCCGTCAAAAGGGTCAGGGAGCCGGCTAAGGGCCATGAGTGAACCTGTGTCCGTTTGGGGCCCAGGAGCAGAGCCTCAGAGGTGGGGGGGCCGAGCCATTCTCCAGTGTGCCTGCGGGTCCTTCTGCAGTCTTACACTCTCTATCAATCACACCCTGGTCTGCTCCACCGAAATCCACCCCCCCCCCCCCACCTCCCCAGCCAATCCATATCCTCCGTATTGATTTACTCTGCACCATCACAGCCTCACGGGAACACCCGACTCAGCCTGGGGCTTCAAGAACATTCTAGACTCACGCAATCGTAATAGGCATTCTAATATATACTGAGCTAGACCACAGTAAAACAGGCAGTTACCCTACCCTGCCCATCAGACACAGGCCGCAGTGAAACGCTTATGACCTGGTGTACCAGTCCGTTATAGAGCAGCACCACCAGACCAGCTCTCGCCTGACCGCACAGCCCGCTGTGTTCTTTGGGGTATCGGCAGAAAGCAAATCCAAAGTGCACAATCGCATGAATAAGACCTTTTATGGAATCTGTAATACCTCATGAAGCACAAGCAAATTGATCTAATTTTATGTTAATGTCTTATACATGGGGGATGTCCAGCCAATAATCAATATTCAAACGAGACTATTATAGTACGAGAAGACAGACAATAGCCACTAAGCTGGCAGAAATGCTAAATAACGACATCCAGGAAATGCGCTCGGGCGTATCGATCACAAAGGAGACTGGAGGCTGCAGAGCTACAGAGGCTAATTTTACCATCCGCTTACTGCTGACTGCACTGAGAGAGATTCCCAAGTCTGGGGAATAATTAGCAAATCTAGAATGCAATACAGGCTAGATACACACACTGTAAAAACATGAATACTGAATCTGGGATATGGAATAAGATTGGATTGAATCTGGATATCAGATGTAATGATAGCAGTGCACAATATGCGTGATATAAAAATTCTGGGCACACCATCAATAACCAATATTTTCTGCCCATGTTTATCAGCACTGCATCAAACTTGTCTCCTCTCCTGTTCCTGCATGTTACCCATAGGTTAAGCAATTATTGGCCAATAGCAGTATGACTCCAGGTTTATTGGGCATCCCTTCTCATTAGATGAAAGCACTAATTCTGTTAAAGTGTTCCATAATCCCGCTCAATGTAATCCTCACAGGGCTCCTAGCCCGAAGTCTGCCGTTTAAGAGGCCACAACGGCACGAGAAACGCAGAACTTACACCCGCATGAGAAACGCAGAACTTACACCCGCACGAGACATACATGCTTTACACTCGTGTTCTAGACTTGTGTTCTAGACTCATGCTTTGCACTCGTGTTCTAGACTCGTGCTTTAGACTCGTGTTCTAGACTCATGCTTTAGACTCGGGTTCTAGACTTCTGTTCTAGACTCATGCTTTACACTCGTGTTCTAGACTTGTGTTCTAGACTCATGCTTTACACTTGTGTTCTAGACTCATGCTTTACACTCGTGTTCTAGACTTGTGTTCTAGACTCATGCTTTACACTTGTGTTCTAGACTCATGCTTTACACTTGTGTTCTAGACTTGTGTTCTAGACTCATGCTTTACACTCGTGTTCTAGACTCATGCTTTACACTCGTGTTCTAGACTCATGCTTTAGACTCGTGTTCTAGACTCATGCTTTAGACTCGGGTTCTAGACTTCTGTTCTAGACTCATGCTTTAGACTCGTGTTCTAGACTCATGCTTTACACTCGTGTTCTAGACTTGTGTTCTAGACTCATGCTTTACACTTGTGTTCTAGACTCATGCTTTACACTTGTGTTCTAGACTTGTGTTCTAGACTCATGCTTTACACTCGTGTTCTAGACTCATGCTTTACACTCGTGTTCTAGACTCATGCTTTAGACTCGTGTTCTAGACTCATGCTTTAGACTCGGGTTCTAGACTTCTGTTCTAGACTCGT
This sequence comes from Anguilla rostrata, assembly GCF_018555375.3. Taxonomy (NCBI): domain Eukaryota; kingdom Metazoa; phylum Chordata; class Actinopteri; order Anguilliformes; family Anguillidae; genus Anguilla; species Anguilla rostrata. The sequence continues at coordinate 930,316 of NC_057950.1, read as the reverse complement.
GCTTTAGACTCGTGTTCTAGACTCATGCTTTAGACTCGGGTTCTAGACTTCTGTTCTAGACTCATGCTTTACACTCGTGTTCTAGACTTGTGTTCTAGACTCATGCTTTACACTTGTGTTCTAGACTCATGCTTTACACTCGTGTTCTAGACTTGTGTTCTAGACTCATGCTTTACACTTGTGTTCTAGACTCATGCTTTACACTTGTGTTCTAGACTTGTGTTCTAGACTCATGCTTTACACTCGTGTTCTAGACTCATGCTTTACACTCGTGTTCTAGACTCATGCTTTAGACTCGTGTTCTAGACTCATGCTT